>NW_027590749.1:157500-165000 GCF_964213995.1 Mustelus asterias
AGCAGATACGATAGTGAGTTTTACGGAACGTCTGGACAAATACATGAATAGGATGGGAATAGAGGGATATGGTCCCCGGAAGGGTAGGGGGTTTTAGTTCAGTCGGGCAGCATGGTTGGTGCAGGCTTGGAGGGCCGAAGGGACTGTTCCTGTGCTGTAATTCTCTTTGTTCTTTGAGAAGCTCGTCAACATCTTTTCCAAAAGGGAGGGGAGTCTAAAACTAGAAGACATAGGTTTAAGGTGAGAGGGGAGAGGGTCCAGAGGGCAATTCTTTTCACACAGAGGGTGGTGAGGGATTGGAACAAGCTGCCAGAGGTCGTAGTAGAAGCGGACACAATTTTATATTTTAAAAAGCATTTAGACAGTTATTCTGGTAAGATTGGTATGGAGGGATTTGGGCCAAACGCAAGGCATTTGATACGAGCTTTATGGTTAAAAACTGGGTGGCAGGGAAAAGTTGGGCCAAAGGGCCCATTTGTATCTGAGCTCTGTTTTCTGCCCGGAAACCATTTCTCAATCCATCCCAGTATTTTCCAAATTTGTGGATTGGACACAGTAAATTGCCGTTTCCTGTCCAAAGCTGTGTTGGTTCGGTGGATTAAGGTAAATGTGTGGGGTTACGGGGATAGGGCTGGGTCAAGGGCCTTGGTAAAATACTGTGTCAGAGAGTCAGTACAGACTCGATGGGCTGAATGGTCTCCTTCTGCACTGCAGGGATTCTGTGACTCTGTTATTAAGATCCCTTTGTCATTTGAAGCTTCCAGCTAAAATGCTGACAATGCTGCCTATTTCTGTGCACTTTGGCAAACGTTCTGTCTCATCACCGGGCGACACGGTGGCACAGTGGTTAGCACTGCTGACTCACAGCGCCAGGGATCTGGGTTCGATTCCCCGCCTCGAGTGACTGTGTGGAGTTTGCACGTTTGCTAAATTGCCCCTTAGTGTCAGGGGGATTCGGGCCTGGGTGGGATTACTGTCGGGGCAGGCTTGTTGGGCTGAATGGCCTCATTCTGCAGTGTAGGAATTCTATGGCTCTTGGATCTTAAATGGTTGATAAATAGTGAAACTGAGACACAAACTGGGGCTTGGCAGCAGCAGACAGAATGGGAATCATTGCATCCTGCAGGGATTTTTATTACAGAATCAATTTCAGAAAATTTACAACTCAAAATTCACAAAAGCAAAGTGTGGGATTGCAAACTTGGAATGATTAGCCCAGGACTAAAGTTTAAAAGCTACAGATTGACATTCAGAAACAAGAGATGGCCTCACATCTTCAATTCTGTGATTGTCTGGCATCTCCTGCTCTGAATATTACAAAATCTCTGCCCCCTTCATGCGTCTGGAGACTTTGAAAGTTACGCAGACATTGGTAAAACTTTCCTTTATCTCAAGGCATCTCCTGTGAAATACTCAACTTCTGCAAAGAGACACAATCTAATTGACACTTTCTGAATCTCCTTTCAAACAACCTCCCAACCCCACTGTGCAGGATGCAGGAATGTCACCTTTTGTCACATTCCCCAACACAATTGTTGACACGTTTTCGGGACAGGAAAAGTAGATTCAACTGACAGATTCTGAGCCCCAGGTTGAATCTTTAAGATGTAAAAATGAACTGAAAGCCCAGGTCTCTCTGTTCCTGCATCCATTTTAACATTGACCCATTGATTTTAAATTGCTTCTCCTGTGTGTAAAATACCATCTATCAACTTCAGGTTTGAACATTAATAAGCGACTGAGCATCAACTGTGAATTATAGAAGGTAGTTCCAAACTAATATCACACCTGGTGTGGCAAAGTGTTCCTGAATTTCACTCCGAAAAGTCTAAAACCCTAAACATTGTCTAAAATCCAATGTCCCCCAAGTCCTGTCCCCATCAAACACTCCCAGGACAGGTACAGCACAGGGTTAGGTACAGAGTAAAGCTCCCTCGACACTGTCCCCATTAAACACTCCCAGGACAAATACAGCACGGGGTTCAATACAGAGTAAAGGTCCCTCGACACTGTCTCCATCAAACACTCGCAGGACAGGGACAGCACGGAGTTCGATACAGAGTAAAGCTCCCTCTCCACTATCCCCATAAAACACTTCCAGGAGAGATATAGCATGGGGTTAGATACAGAGCAAAACTCCCTCTACACTGTCCCCCATCAAACACACCCAGGACAGGTTCAGCACGTGTTTAGATAGAGTGAAGCTCCCTATACACTGTCCCCATCAAACACTCCCAGGACAGGTACAGCACGGGGTTAGATACAGAGTAAAGCTCCCTCTATACTGTCCCCCATCAAACACTCCCAGGACAGGTACAGCACGGGGTTCGATACAGAGTAAAGCTCCCTCTACACTGTCCCCATGAAACACACACAGGACAGGTACAGCATGGGGTTAGATACAGAGTAAAGCTCCCTCTACACTGTCACTATCAAATAACTATCAAATCTCCACATCATGACGATCAAATATTCCATTGACAGATACAGCATGGGGATAGATACAGGGAAAAGCTGCCCCACATCAAACACACCCAGGACAGGTACAGCATCGGGTGAGATACAGCGTAAATCTCCCTCTACACTGTGTGTGTGAGAGAGAATGTGTGTGTGTGTGTGAGATTATGTGTGTGTCTGAGAGTGTGTGTGTGTCTCAGAGTGTGTAAGAGAGTGTGTGTGTGTGAGCTGATCTTTCTCCACACCCTATCGGTAACTGCAACACGATATTCTGCACCCTTTCCTCTCCTTCTCCCTGTGTACTCTATGTACAGAATGTTTTGTCTGTATAGCGCACAAGAAACAATACTTTTCACTGCATCCCAATTCAAATCAATCAAATCAAATCAAATTAACACGGAGAAGTTTGGACCCTGTGGGGTGACAGTTGTCTGAATACAGATTCTATCTTATTGTAACATTCAGGTACCACGTGTACTGAGCTCACCAGCGTTCTGTCTGTATTGTGTGAATCCAGTCTTGAAATATCCACTCATGTTGCTAATTCTGCCAAGACAGAAACAGAAAGAGTGTTTGAATTCTCCGTGATTAGACCCCTTAACGATAAACAACATGGTGGATGAGAGGGATAGAGAGGGAGAGGGAGAGAGAGAGAGAGAGAGGAAGAGAGAGAGATGGAGCGATGCAGAGTAACAGAGAGATAGGGAGAGGGAGCAATGCAGAGAGTAACAGTTAGACAGTGAGGAATAGAGATTAATTCAGATGGATAGTGAGTGACAGGGGAGTCCAAGACGCTACATAAGCAAGGTAAAGATTTGAAAATGGAGGAGTGTTTCTTACCCACTTTTAAAAGACAATCCACACTCACACCAGTCACATTTCACACTCTCTGCTCAGTCCTGTGTTTTGGGGGTGTTGAGTGTGGGATCAGTGTTTGCTTTTCTCAAACCGCACTGATATTCCCAACAAGGGCAAGAGGTTTCAGTGTTTAAAAATGTAAACATTTAAAAACAAAAGCAGACAGGATTTGGTTAAATCTCACGGGATCCAGGGTGAGGTAGCCAAATGGATATAAAATTGGCTGGATGACAGAAGACAGAGGGTGGGTGTAGAGGGTTGTTTTTTTGGTCAAACTGGAGGCCTGTGACCAGCGGGGTGCCTCAGGGATCGGTGCTGGGTCCACTGTTATTGGTCATCTATATTAATGATTTGGATGAGAATTTAGGAGGCATGGTTTGTAAGTTTGCAGTTGACACCAAGATTTGTGGCATAGTGGACAGTGAAGAAGGTTATCTCGGGTTGCAATGGGATCTTGATCAATTGGGCCAGTGGGCTGTTGAATGGCAGATGGAGTTTAATTTAGATGAATGCAAGGTGATACATTTTGGTGGATCGAACCAACACAGGACTTACTCAGTTAATGGTAGGGTGTTGGTGAGAGTTACAGAACAAAGGGATCTCGGGGTACAGATTGACAGCTCCTTGAAAGTGGAGTCACAGGTGGATAGAGTGGTGAAGAAGGCATTCCACATGCTTGGTTTCATTGGTCAGAACATGGAATACAGGAGTTGGGACGTCTTGTTGAAGTTGTACAAGACATTGGTAAGACCACACTTGGAATGCTGTGTATTGTTCTGGTCACCCTTATAAAAAGGAGATGATTAAGCTGGAAAGTGTGCAGAAAAGAATTACTGGGATGCTATGGGGTCCTGATGGTTTGAGTTATAATGAGAGGCTGGATATTCTGGGACTTTTTTTCCCTTGAGTTGGCTTAGTGGTGTTCTTCTAGAGGTCTCTAAAATAATGAGGGCATGGATATAGCAGCTTTATAGAACCTTAGTTAGGCCGCACTTGGAATATAGTGTTCAATTCTGATCGACACACGACCAGAAAGATGTGGAGAATTTGGAGAGGGTTCAGAAAAGATTTACCAGGATGTTGCCTGGTATGGAGGGCATTAGCTCTGAGGAGAGATTGGAGAAACTTGCTTTGTTCTCACTGGAACGACGGAGGTTGAGGGGCGACCTGATAGAATTCTACAAGATTATGAGGGGCATGGACAGAGTGGATAGTCAGAAGCTTTTTACCAGGGTGGAAGATTCAAAATCTAGGGGGCATAGGTTTAAGGTGTGAGGGGCAAGGTTTAAAGGAGATGTACAAGGCAAGTTTTTTTACACAGAGGGTGGTGGGTGCCTGGAACTCGCTGTCGGGGGAGGGAGTGGAAGCAGATACGATAGTGAGTTTTACGGAACGTCTGGACAAGTACATGAATAGGATGGGAATAGTGGGATATGGTCCCCGGAAGGGTAGGGGGTTTTAGTTCAGTCGGGCAGCATGGTTGGTGCAGGCTTGGAGGGCCGAAGGGACTGTTCCTGTGCTGTAATTCTCTTTGTTCTTTGAGAAGCTCGTCAACATCTTTTCCAAAAGGGAGGGGAGTCTAAAACTAGAAGACACAGGTTTAAGGTGAGAGGGGAGAGGGTCCAGAGGGCAATTCTTTTCACACATAGGGTGGTGAGGGATTGGAACAAGCTGCCAGAGGTCGGAGTAGAAGCGGACACAATTTTATATTTTAAAAAGCATTTAGACAGTTATTCTGGTAAGATTGGTATGGAGGGATTTGGGCCAAACGCAAGGCATTTGATACGAGCTTTATGGTTAAAAACTGGGTGGCAGGGAAAAGTTGGGCCAAAGGGCCCATTTGTATCTGAGCTCTGTTTTCTGCCCGGAAACCATTTCTCAATCCATCCCAGTATTTTCCAAATTTGTGGATTGGACACAGTAAATTGCCGTTTCCTGTCCAAAGCTGTGTTGGTTCGGTGGATTAAGGTAAATGTGTGGGGTTACGGGGATAGGGCTGGGTCAAGGGCCTTGGTAAGATACTGTGTCAGAGAGTCAGTACAGACTCGATGGGCTGAATGGTCTCCTTCTGCACTGCAGGGATTCTGTGACTCTACTATTAAGATCACTTTGTCATTTGAAGCTTCCAGCTAAAATGCTGACAATGCTGCCTATTTCTGTGCACTTTGGCAAATGTTCTGTCTCATCACCGGGCGACACGGTGGCACAGTGGTTAGCACTGCTGACTCACAGCGCCAGGGATCTGGGTTCGATTCCCCGCCTCGAGTGACTGTCTGTGTGGAGTTTGCACGTTTGCTAAATTGCCCCTTAGTGTCAGGGGGATTTGGGCGTGGGTGGGATTATTGTTGGGGCAGGCTTGTTGGGCTGAATGGCCTCATTCTGCAGTGTAGGAATGGTTGATAAATAGTGAAACTGAGACACAAACTGGGGCTTGGCAGCAGCAGACAGAATGGGAATCATTGCATCCTGCAGGGATTTTTATTACAGAATCAATTTCAGAAAATTTACAACTCAAAAGTCACAACAGCAAAGTGTGGGATTGCAAACTTGGAATGATTAGCCCAGGACTAAAGTTTAAAAGCTACAGATTGACATTCAGAAACAAGAGATGGCCTCACATCTTCAATTCTGTGATTGTCTGCCATCTCCTGCTCTGAATATTACAAAATCTCTGCCCCCTTCATGCGTCTGGAGACTTTGAAAGTTACGCAGACATTGGTAAAACTTTCCTTTATCTCAAGGCATCTCCTGTGAAATACTCAACTTCTGCAAAGAGACACAATCTAATTGACACTTTCTGAATCTCCTTTCAAACAACCTCCCAACCCCACTGTGCAGGATGCAGGAATGTCACCTTTTGTCACATTCCCCAACACAATTGTTGACACGTTTTCGGGACAGGAAAAGTAGATTCAACTGACAGATTCTGAGCCCCAGGTTGAATCTTTAAGATGTAAAAATGAACTGAAAGCCCAGGTCTCTCTGTTCCTGCAACTATTTTAACATTGACCCATTGATTTTAAATTGCTTCTCCTGTGTGTAAAATATCATCTATCAACTTCAGGTTTGAACATTAATAAGCGACTGAGCATCAACTGTGAATTATAGAAGGTAGTTCCAAACTAATATCACACCTGGTGTGGCAAAGTGTTCCTGAATTTCACTCCGAAAAGTCTAAAACCCTCAACATTGTCTAAAATCCAATGTCCCCTAAGTCCTGTCCCCATCAAACACTGTAAGAAGTCTCACAACACCAGGTTAAAGACTTTAACATGGTGTTGTGAGACTTCTTACTGTGCTTACCCCAGTCCAACGCCGGCATCTCCACATCATGCCCATCAAACACTCCCAGGACAGATACAGCAAGGGGTTAGGTACAGAGTATAGCTCCCTCGACACTGTCCCCATTAAACAATCCCAGGACAAATACAGCACGGGGTTCAATACAGAGTAAAGGTCCCTCTACACTGTCCCCATCAAACACACCCAGGACAGGTACAGCATGGGGTTAGATACAGAATAAAGCTCCCTCTACACTGTCCCCATCAAACACACCCAGGACAGGTACAGCATAAGGTTAGATACAGAATAAAGCTCCATCGACACTGTCCCAATCAAACACTCACAGGATAGATACAGCACAGAGTGTGCGTGAGTGAGACAGACAGTGTGCGTGAGCGAGACAGAGAGTGTGCGTGAGCGAGACAGAGAGTGTGTGTGAGAGACAGAGTGTGTGTGTGAGAGACAGAGTGTGTGTGAGAGAGACAGAGAGTGTGTGTGAGCGAGACAGGGAGTGTGTGTGAGAGACAGGGAGTGTGTGTGAGAGACAGAGAGTGTGTGTGAGAGACAGAGAGTGTGTGTGAGAGAGACAGAGAGTGTGTGTGAGCGAGACAGAGAGTGTGTGTGAGCGAGACAGAGAGTGTGGTGAGCGAGACAGAGAGTGTGTGTGAGCGAGACAGAGTGTGTGTGTGAGAGACAGAGTGTGTGTGTGAGAGACAGAGTGTGTGTGAGAGACAGAGTGTGTGAGAGAGACAGAGAGTGTGTGAGAGACAGAGAGTGTGTGTGAGAGAGACAGAGTGTGTGAGAGAGACAGAGAGTGTGTGTGAGAGACAGAGTGTGTGAGAGAGACAGAGTGTGTGAGCGAGACAGAGAGTGTGTGTGAGAAACAGAGAGTGTGTGTGAGAG
>NW_027590749.1:172500-186020 GCF_964213995.1 Mustelus asterias
TGTGTGTGAGAGAGTGTGTGAGAGTGTGTGTGAGAGAGAGAGTGTGTGTGAGAGAGAGAGAGAGTGTGTGAGAGAGAGAGAGTGTGTGTGAGAGAGTGTGTGAGAGAGAGAGTGTGTGTGAGAGAGAGAGTGTGAGAGAGAGTGTGTGTGAGAGAGAGTGTGTGAGAGAGTGTGTGATAGTGTGAGAGTGTGTGTGTGTGAGAGAGTGTGTGAGAGAGAGTGTGTGTGAGAGAGAGTGTGTGTGAGAGAGAGTGTGTGAGAGAGAGAGTGTGTGTGAGAGAGAGTGTGTGTGAGAGAGAGTGTGTGTGAGAGAGAGTGTGTGTGAGAGAGAGTGTGACAGTGTGTGTATGAATACCTAGTGTGAGTGTGTGTATGAAAGATAGACTGAGTGTGTGTGCAAGGGAGAGATGAGTGAGTGTGTAATGAGCGGGGAGGGCGGAGTGAGTGAATGTGAGAGCGTGTGAGGGAGTATTTATGTGTGTGTTGATGAGAGTGTGTTAAGGCGAGTGTTTCCGAGAGAGTGAATGTGTTTATGAGAGTGAATGTGTGTGTGAGATGTGTGTGTGTTTGAGTGTGTGTGTGTAAGTGTGTAATAGGGAGTGAGTGTACAAAGTGAGTAAGTGTATAAGAGTGAGTGAGTGCGGGCGGGAGAGGGCATGAGTGTTAAGTTTCAGTTTATCTACTAGTGTGACAAGTAGGGTTACATTAACACTGCAATGAAGTTACTGTGAGAATCCCCCAGTTGCCCACACTCCGGCGCCTGTTCGGGTTACACTGAGGGAGAATTTAGCACGGCCAATGCACCCTAACCAGCACATCTTTCAGACTGTGGGAGGAAACCGGAGCACCCGGAGGAAACCCACGCAGACACGGGGAGAACGTGCAGACTCCGCACAGACAGTGACCCAAGCCGGGAATCGAACCCGGGTCCCTGGCACTGTGAGGCAGCAGTGCGAACCACCGGTGATAAGGGGGAGAGTTAACAGAAAGCAGCTGGTGAGAATATACTGGCCGCTTTTAATTTAATCCATATTAATGAATTAGAAACTTTTAACCTAAGGAATTGACATCCGAGGATTTCAGTTTAAAATCCCATTGAAGCTCCCTGTCTCATAATGGGATGTTTTTGCCTGTATTTCGTAATTAGTGACTTCATATCTCACAGGGAGATAAATAAAACTTTTTTCCAATTGATAGGGACAGCTCAATGGACAAAACTGGTGTGAGAAAGGGGCAAATCCTTTGAAAATGGAGGCAGAGAGGAGGCTTTGTTCAACTCCCATTCTTTCCCTGTCTTCAGCAGGCTGGGCAGGAAGTGTGAGCAGAGAGGGGGGGATAGACAGACACACACTGACACAATCTCCAATCCACTCACTCACACATCCCCATTCCCCCTCCACTCGCTGGGTTGTGGGGAGCGGCTGCAAGGATTTTCAGGGCTGCTGTGGGGGGGTCAGGGGGTTTTTGAAATGGACGAACACGACCTACAGGGGAAAAGAAATAAAGTTTGAAATTAAACTAAAGAAACTAAAGACAGGAACTTGCAGAATCCATTGCCGGCCTGCATTAACATATCAAGAGTCAGTCTGACATTGCCACAAACTCCTCTGGGGTGAGAGGGGGAGGGGGGGTGAATTAGCATCTCAATAGAGAGACAGACATTGTAAACATGTCAGAGACTCAGGGTGGGGTTTGCATCCAGCACACTCAGGATAAATGTGAATCTGAGAGCCTTCAATCCCCACACCAATAATCCCCCTGCACTGAAAACATTCCCACTCTGATTCAGTGTGTGTGTGTGTCAGTGTGTGTGTCAATCTGCTTTTTGACCTGTGCTTTGCTTGTGTGGACATGATGCTGAATGGACTTGAATGGAAATGCTGGACTCCTCGCTGTGATATGTTGTGTGTCTTATTGTTAAAATGGCCGTGTCTCTTTTTCTCTCTCTTTTTAACCAATTTTTATCTCTTTTTCTCCTGAGGAATTTTGAAAACTGGGGATGTGTCGAGGATCCAAAGGACGGGAATGTTTGTGACCAGGATGAAGGAGAGGAGCTTCTTCCAGAGGGAGGGCTGACTGAGGCCTGTTGCTCAGGCTTCACCCTGAGTGAGTTGTGTCTGTTTATTAACCTGATCCAGATTTAATGTTTCATATCAGAGGGAGCGAGATCTGAATGAGAGTGGAATAGAGAGAGAGAGAGAAACACACAGGGAGGGAACTGTCTCATAGAATCATAGAAACCCTACAGTACAGAAAGAGGCCATTCGGCCCATCGAGTCTGCACCGACCACAATCTCACCCAGGCCCTACCCCCATATCCCTACATATTTACCCACTAGTCCCTCTAACCTAGGCATCTCAGGACACTAAGGGCAATGTTTAGCATGGCCAATCAACCTAACCCGCACATCTTTGGACTGTGGGAGGAAACCGGAGCACCCGGAGGAAACCCATGCAGACACGAGGAGAATGTGCAAACTCCACACAGACAGTGACCCAACCCGGGAATCGAACCCAGGTCCCTGGAGCTGTGAAGCAGCAGTGCTAACCACTGTGCTACCGTGCCACCCTAACTCTTTAGTCTCTGCTTTACAACTGACTTGTTGTGTTTGGGTGTTACTGAGAGATTGTGTAACTGAGAGGAGATCCTGGGTTTTTGCTGTGCTATTTAATTTAAATATTTTCTTGTATTTTAATTATTTTCTCTCTCTTTCCCCAAGAATTAATATTTAGATTTTACTGAGAGATTGTGTAACTGAGAAGGGGGAATCCTGGCCTCTTGTGCTATTTAATTTAAAGAATTCTTGTATTTTAATTAATTATTTTCTCTGTTCCCCAGGGATTTGAATTTTGAAGACTGCAACATGACTCGGAATCCTTGGACAAGGGGCTTTTCTCCAGAGGAGGATGGATGGACTGAGGCCTGTTCTATAGGCCGCATGTGACTTGTTGTCTCTTTATTATCCTGATCCAGGTTTAATTTTAATCTCGCTTCCTCGGACGAACCACTTCTGGTTCGATTGTGGGGTGGGCTGGAGTTTAAAACCCTGGGGTTAAAATATCCCGGCTTTGCAATTAGTCACAAACAGGTTAACCCTTTGCTGGGTGGCAAAGAGTGAATTAAATATCTGTAATATGAAACTGTCTAAAAGTTAGTTTTAAATCCAAGATAACAGGGATGGGAGACAGAGCGCTGTTCCTAATTGTTGAATAAAATTCATAGAGGCCTTTATAATTCAGTTTTCAGATGTTCAGACTTTCATTGTGTCCTCTCTGCAGCTTTTCCCCCATTCTGTCTATTTCTCTCTCTCTTTCTCTCCCTGTCCTTCCTCTATCTGTCTCTCTTTTTTATTCCCTCCCTCTCCCTCCCTCTTTTTCGCAGGAAGTCATATTTTGTTGGACAATCTCTCAGTAAAATCTGAGAAAGGGGAATCCTGGGCTCTTGTGCGATTTAATTTAAACATTTTCTGGTATTTTAATATATTTCTCTCTCTTTTACCCAAGAATTAATGTTTAGATTTTACTGAGAGATTGTGTAACTGAGAAAGGGGAATCCTGGGCTCTTGTGGATTAAATTTAAACATTTTCTTGTATTTAAATTAATTATATTCTATCTCTTCCCAAGGAATTCATATTTAGTTAGACAATCTCTCAGTGAAATCTTAGAAGGGGGAATCCTGGGCTCTTGTGCTATTTAATTTAAACATTTTCTTGTACTTTAATTAATTATTTTCTCTTCTCCCCAGGAATTTGAATTTTGAAGACTGCAACATGACTCGGAATCCTTGGACAAGGGGCTTTTCTCCAGAGGAGGATGGATGGACTGAGGCCTGTTCTATAGGCCGCATGTGAGTTGTCGTCTCTTTATTACCCCGATCCAGGTTTAATTTTAATCTCGCTTCCTCGGATGAACCAGTTCTGGTTCGATTGTGGGGTGTGGGGGTGCTGGAGTTTGAAACCCTGGGGTTAAAATATCCCGGCTTTGCAATTAGTTACAAACACATTAACCCTTAGGTGGGTGGCAAAGAGTAAATTAAATGTCTGTGATATGAAACTGTCTCAATTTGTTTTAAATCCAAGGTAACAGGGATGGGTGACAGACCGCTGCTCCTAATTGTTGAATAAAATTCACAGAGGCCTTTACAATTCAGTTTTCAGAAGTTCAGAATTTCATTTCGTCCTCTCTGCAGCTTTTCCCCCATTCTGTCTATTTCCTCTCTGCTTTCTCTCTCTCCATTCCTTTCCTTCCTCTATCTGTCTCTCTTTTTTATTCCCTCTCTCTCCCTCTTTTTCCCAGGAAATAATATTTTGTTGGACAATCTCTCAGTAAAATCTGAGAAAGGGGAATCCTGGGCTCTTGTGCGATTTAATTTAAACATTTTCTGGTATTTTAATATATTTCTCTCTCTTTTACCCAAGAATTAATATTTAGATTTTACTGAGAGATTGTGTAACTGAGAAAGGGGAATCCTGGGCTCTTGTGGATTCAATTTAAACATTTTCTTGTATTTAAATTAATTATATTCTATCTCTTCCCAAGGAATTCATATTTAGTTAGACAATCTCTCAGTGAAATCTTAGAAGGGGGAATCCTGGGCTCTTGTGCTATTTAATTTAAACATTTTCTTGTACTTTAATTAATTATTTTCTCTTCTCCCCAGGAATTTGAATTTTGAAGACTGCAACATGACTCGGGATCCTTGGACAAGGGGCTTTTCTCCAGAGGAGGATGGATGGACTGAGGCCTGTTCTATAGGCTGCAAGTGAGTTGTCGTCTCTTTATTACCCTGATCCAGGTTTAAATTTAATCTCGCTTCCTCGGATGAACCAGTTCTGGTTCGATTGTGGGATGTGTGGGGGGCTGGAGTTTAAAATGCTGGGGTTAAAATATCCCGGCTTTGCAATTAGTCACAAACAGGTTAACCCTTTGGTGGGTGGCAGAGTAAATTATGTATGAAACTGTCTATAAGTTTGTTTTAAATCTAAAATAACAGGGGTCGGAGACAGAGCAATGAACCTAATTGTTGAATAAAATTCACAGAGGCCTTTACAATTCAGTTTACAGATGTTCAGATTTTCATTTCATCCTCTCCACAGCTTTTCCCCCATTCTGTCTATTTCTCTCTGCTTTTCTCTCCATTTCCTTCCGCTATCTGCCTCTCTTTATTCTCTCTCTCTCCCTCTTTTTCCCAGGAATTAATATTTAGTTGGACAATCTCTCAGTAAAACCTGGAAAGGGGCAATCCTGGGATTTTGTGCTGTGTGATTTTCATTCTGGGTGTCCCGGGGGGTTTGATTTCACTGTCTCAGCCCCTCTCTGCCTCACTCTCTCTCTGTATAAACTTTTCCCAAATTACAAAACACTCAACACAGCTGACTGCACCTTGTGGGATCTTGCTGGGGATTTTGTTTTAAAAAGGGTGTTTTCTCAGAGGCAGTTTAAACCTTTCAGGGGACTGTGGGGAAGTCTCCAGACTTGGGACAACACACACACAGGGTTGGGGGCTGGGGGTGGCGGGCGGGGGGGAGGTGGGCAGTCAGGTATACTGGTATTCTGGGAGACTGATATTCCCAACAAGGGCCAGAGGTCTCAGTGCTGAAACATATTAAACTGTTCAAACAGAGGCAGGCAGAAAGCCATGAGGCTTCAGAGCTCCCTGTAGATGCAAAGGTAACTCCCATTGCCAAAAAGTAGCCACATGTGAAGTGGAAACACCTTCCCTCAGCTTGTTACACACTGACCTTTCCACAAACCCAACATGTTTACAAACACTCGCTGCAGTTTCTGCAAACTTTGTATCAAACTGCCTCCCATTCTGCTCAATACTGACCCCCTCTCAACCTGGCACTGAACTAGTGTCTGAATTGAGACAGAGACACACAGACAGAGTTTTTAAAGTTGAAAGTTTTAAAGTTTATATATTAGTGTCACAAGTAAGGCTTACATTAACACTGCAATGAAGTTACTGAGAGAGACAGAGAGAGGCAGAGACACACAGAGACAGAGACATAGATAAAGAGACAGAAAGAGACAGAGAGATAAAGAGACAGAGAGGATGTTTAAAGTTTGTTTATTCCTGTCACAAGTAAGGCTCACATTAACGCTGCAGTTACTGAGAGAGACAGAAAGAGAGAGTTTTTAAAGTTGAAAGATTTAAAGTTTATTTATTAGTGTCACAAGGCTTACATTAACACTGCAATGAAGTTAGTGAGAAAGACAGAGATAGAGGGAGCATCCAGAGTGGGTTCAGTAACACATTTATTGATCAGATATCTCTCTCTGTGACCCTTTAGCGATGAGATATTCAGCCAGGATGGTTTCACTGACCCTCTTCAGCAGGCAGATATTCCCAAATCCAGCCTAGGTCTCAGACACACACACACACCACTCACACATTCCCTCTGCTCTGTCCAAGGAATATTGTAATCCAGGAATTTCTATTTTATATTTACAGGGTGAGGGGGGGGAGAAACTCAACTCAAAAATCCTGCAGTCTCTCCAAGCTGCTTTTAAATTTCAATTCAAACCCTGGGCCACATGGGAAGCTGCAGAGATTGGGAAACTTACCAAACCCAGTTTGTGTGTGAGAGTGTCTGCAGCTTTTGTGTCTTTGAACTTGCGAGGGTGCCAGGGAGAGAATGTCACTGTCTTCACCTCTCTCTCTGCCTCTCTGTATAAAAAAATCACCAAATTAAACCACACTCAATAATGCGACCATACACAATTAATTATCAAATATCTGTCTCTCTCGCTTTATCTCTGTCTCTCCCCGTCTCTCTCTCTCCCTGTCTCTTCTCGAGCAGAAACAGGTGGAGACAGAGAGGCAGGGAGAGAGAGGAAGAGGGAGGGATGGAAACAGCTGGAGTTGTGGGTTAGATGCAGGGGGAGAGACACAGGCTGTTAGAGGGAGGGGGGTTTCAGTGAGGGACAGGGTCTCCAGTTTAATTCTGAGGGTCCTGAGAGAGGGATTTCACTGTCTCAGCCCCTCTCTGGCTCCCTCACTCTGTATAAACAATTCCCAAATTTAAAAAACGCTCAACACAGCTGACTGCACTTTGTGGGATCTTGCTGTGCACCACAGTGATTTTAGTTTTAAAAAGGGTTACTTTTAAGAGGGAGTTCCGGCCTTTCTGGAGATTTGGGATGATGCAGACACACACACACACACACACACAGGGTAGTGAGTGGGGAAGGGGGCTCACAGCAGGCGAGAGAGTGGGGGGTGGGGGGAGGACTGTGTCCCATCTGATTCAGGTTCACATTGCTGCTGCTGCTGTGGGATCTTGCTGTGCACACACTGGGCCTGTGGCCTTTGGCTGCACTGCAACAGCGACCGCACTTTTTATTTTCAAACAAAATCTGGCCCAGGGACCGCAAAGTGGGTTCAAGGAAAAAGCTTGAAAAGGGGTCGGGTAAATTCAAGCACTTTAATCGCCGAGGCATCGTAGGCTCTGGAGCAAGTGCTGGGGAATGGGAGGAGGATAGATTGGGATTTGATGGCCAGCATGGAGCTGGTGGGCCGAAGGGCCTGTTTCTGTGCTGTGTGACTCCAGATTCTTTTCTCTCTCTCTTTTCCCAGGAATTTCTATTTGGATGGGGGGTGGGTATAGAATTTCCCTGTCTCTGTCTCTCCAGCGTTCTTACCAATCCCAGCACCCCTCCCCTCTCTCTCTCTCCCCAGACATTCCTGTCCATATTTCATCTTTCAATAAAATGTTTAAGAAAACACCAATGTGAATTGTTGTCAATTTAATTTGGGAAGAGAGAGAGAGAGAGAGAGGAGTGGATCCCATTTCCCACACACTCTCCTGCAGTCCTCACCCACAACATTTATTTAATCTGGCCCTCACCAGGTTGTGTGTGTGGGATCTTGCTGTGCACACAGGTGGGTCTGGCTCCCTATTCCTCGCACTGTGACCGTGAGCAGAACTTTAAACAGGAAAGATGTTGGGGAGGCGGAGGAGGCAGAGAGAGAGACAGAGAAATGGAGGGAGAGCTAAACAGAGAGGGTGTGGGGGGGAGGGGTGTGAGAGGGTCTCAGGAGGGGCAGGGGGAAAGAGACACAGAGTCTGGGGCTGCCCTCCTCCATCGTGGGACTGGCAGTGGGATCTTGCTGTGCAGAATTACCTTCATTGTCATTTGAATCATTCATTCATTGACTAAGGGAGGGTGGGGGTGTGATTGTGGGATTATAAATATTGTTACCACGCTGAGGTGATGTTTCCCTCTGCGCTATTTTGTAACCCCCCCAAAGAGATACACCTCGCCTCGTAATCTTAAGTGTGTGTGAGACAGGAGGAAGCTACTGGTTTTAGACAGATGTGCAGAAGGAGGTCATTCGGCCCATCTAGTCTGTACCGACCACAATCCCAACCAGGCCCTATTCCCATGACCCCACACTTTTAACCTGCTAATCCCCCTGACACTAGGGTCAATTTAACACGGCCAATCCACCGAACCCGCACAGCTTTGTGCTGTCGGAGGAATTGGTAAATTAAAGCAGGATCTGACACTCTCTGTATCAGGAACAACTAACAGGTCTTTAATTTAGACTGGGTGACAACCTTATTAAAACAATGAACAAACTGAATAAACTCCCCAGTAGAATGCTGTTCCAATGACAAGACTCACTCAGGAATAATGAAATAAATCATTACAGAATAGAGTCACTCTCAAATAATATAATACCAGGCGTCTGTTGGAAGTGTGAACTTCCTTCTGCTGCTTGGGTCTGGAATACTTTCTGAGTTGGTTTCTGCTTCTATTTAGATGGTGATGTGATGAAGCTGTATATATTACTGCAGGATTCAGTATCAGACTCTCCCTCCTTCAATCTAAAGAGGCAGCAAGGTCGCTCCCTCCCCGTTATTTCCCCCTGTCCCGGGTTTAAATACCCAGAATTTCCTCACAGTATTCCTGCAATTTGAGTGGCTTGAGGCTGTCACCAACGCTCCAATTTGAATGCAATTGGTTGTGTGTGTTTGAGAGCTTGTTTTAAAATCATTGACCCAATTCAAAGCCTGTTTTGCTCTGCTGGGACTCTGGCTGCTGCTTTGGACACAAATGTTGTAAAGTTGTCTTCTGCAGCCCTGCTTTCTGCAGTTTAAAATCCCCAGCACAAAGACACAGGCTTTCTAAAGACACAACGCTGGATGGTTCGTTTTGGTTTTCTCAGCATTTCTTTTCAATATTTACATTTGTCAAACACCAGATGTTTTACCCTATATGCAACTTCATAACCATATTAGAGAGAGACAGAGAGAAAGAAAGGGAGAGAGAAAGACAGAGAGGGAGAGAAAGAGAGAGAGAGAGAAAGGGAGAGAGAGAGACAGAGACGGGAGAGTGAGGGAAAGCAGGAAAGGGCAGCAAGAGGTCAGGGTTGTGGGGGAGTGCAGTGAGGGGGTGGGGGAAGAGACACAGGATCTGGGGGTCTCTCGTGTGGAGGGAGAGAGAGGGAGACGTGTGGTTCCCTCATTTCCCACTCACTTTACCCCAATCCTCATTTAAAAATCACTTTGTATCTGGCCCTGCTCAGACTGTGTGTGGGATCTTGCTGTGCCCTCATGCTCTCTGTCTCCCCTCCTCCCCTCCCCATATTCCCCGCACCGTGACAGTGCCCCACATTTTAAACATAAAAAGATGGAGGGGAAGGAGGGTGGGGTAGAGAGAGGAACAGAGAAGGGGTGGGGAGTGTCGGGGGCTGAGTGGAGGGGGGTAGGGGGATAGAGACAGAGGCTCTGGGGGTGGGTGGTGTCCTCCTGCAGTGTGGGACTCCCTGTGGGATCCTGATTGCAGCATTCCCAGTCTCTGAGAGAAAGAGAGAGACAGAAAGAGAAAGAGGGGGAAAGACAGAGAGAGAGAGAGAGAGACAGGCAGGGAGAAAGAGAGAGAGAAACAGTGTGAGGGAGAGAGAGAGAAAGACAGAGAAAGATGGAGGGAGAGAGAGAGAGAAAGATGGACGGAGAGAGAGAGAAAGGCAGACAGGGAGTGAGAGAGAAAGATGGAGGGAGTGGGAGAGAGAGAGGGGGAGAGTGAGGAGGAAAACAGGAAAAGACAGCAAGAGGTGAGGTTTGTGGGGGTGCAGTGAGGGGGTGGGGGAAGAGACACAGGATCACAGTGACCCGAGCTGGGAATTGAACCCGGGTCCCTGGAGCTGTGAGGCAGCAGCGCCAACCACTGTGCCCCCGTGTGGCCCTACACGTTATGATTCAATTCTGAGGGTCCCGGGGCGAGGGGGGGGGGGGGTGGATTTCACAGCCTCAGCCCCTCTCTGCCTCACTCTCCCTCTGTATAAACACTTCCCAAATTAAAACACACTCAACACAGCGAACTGCACCTTCTGGGATCTTCCAGAGCACCACAGAGATTGTGTTTTAAAAAGGGTTTGGCTTCGTTTTAAGAGGGAGTTCAACCCTTTCTGGGAATTTGGGATGAGACACACAGGGTAGTGAGTGGGGAAGGGGGCTCACAGCAGGCGAGAGTGTTGGGGGTGTGTTGGGGAGGACTGTGTCCCATTTGATTCAGGTTCACATTGTTGCTGCTGCTGCTGTTGTTGTGGGATCTTGCTGTGCACACACTGGGCCTGTGGCCTTTGCTCGCACTGCAACAGTGACCACACTTTATTAAACAAAATCTCGCTCACGGACCGCAAAGTGGGTTCAAAGGAAGAAGTGTAAACGGGGTCGGGTAAATTAAAGCACTTCAATCGCCGAGGCATCGTAGGCTGTGCAGCGAGTGCTGGGGAATGGGGGGAGTATAGATTGGAATTTGATGGCCAGCATAGACCTGGTGGGCCGAAGGGCCTGTTTCTGTGCTGTGTGACTCCAGATTCTCCTCCCTCTTTTCCCAGGAATTTCTATTTGGATGGGGGGGCGTTCATAATTTCCCTGTCTCTGTCTCTCCAGCGTTCTTACCAATCCCAGCACCCCTCCCCTCTCTCTCTCCCCAGACATTCCTGTCTATATTTCATCTTTCAATAAAATGTGATGGAAAACACCAATGTGAATTTTTTGGATTTAATTTCAGGGAGGGAAAGACAGAGAGAGAGAAAGAGAGAGACAGGGAGGGAGGGAAAGACAGACAGAGACAGAGAAAGACAGGGAGTGGGGGAAGGAGAGACAGACAGAGAGAGAGAGAGAGAAAAGCAGCCGAATAAAACCTGCAGCAGCCGCTTTATTCCATCGGATTGGGGATGTGATTGTGGGTTTTCCTGCTATCTCTCTCTCTCTCCCATCTTTCTCCTTTGATTGTGAGTTATCAGGGAAGGAGAGAGAGAGAAAGGGAGGGTCACAGAGGGAGATCAAAGGCAGAGGGGCAGGGAGAGGAGACACACTGGAGCGGGGGGTGGGTTAGGGGGGGGTCCTCTGCTCTGCACTCACAGCCCAGCTCCCCAGTCTCTGGGGAAAAGACCCTCACTCACACCCTCCCAGAAGGTGGGATTTGTAACCAGCGGCTGTGTGACTGAGGCTGAATCTGGGCTGTTGTGTTTGAATAGATTTTTTCCCAATATAAAGATATTGGAATGTGGCTGCTGCCACATTGCAGTGAGAGAGAGATGTGGCTTTGCAGGAGCTTCCCTCCCCATTTCCCCATGGAAATCACTGAGAAATAGCAAACGTGGCTCACAACACGTCATTATTTGAAACGGTCAGACAGAAACTTATCAGAGAGAGCATTTTAATCCCCATTCATCCCCAGACGGAGAAACAGAGCAGAGATCAGGACAGATTATCCAGAGTAAGAGAGACCGGGGCAAAGATGGGGTATTGGATATATATATAGATCTGGGGGGAAAGCAAAAGAGACACAGAGGGGGCTGGACAGGTTCAGAGATAGAGGCAGAGAAAGAGAGAAACAGCGAGAGACAGAGGGAATGGGAGAAGGGTGTGACTCTGCTCGAAGTGGAAGGTTCCCTGTTCATATCGAATGTACAAACAGCACCAATGCTGGAGTGACTTATTATTTTCATTTGCGGTGGGGGAGAGATGGAGGGGAAAGAGAGGGAGACGTGTGGTTCCCTCATTTCCCACTCACTTTACCCCAATCCTCACTTCAAAATCACTTTGTATCTGGCCGTGTTCAAGCTGTGTGTGTGTGGGATCTTGCTGTGCACTCATGCTCCGTCCCCCTGCCCCGTCCCCCTGCCCCATATTCCTCACACTATGACAGAGCCCCATGCTTTAAACATAAAAAGATGGAGGGGAAGGAGGGTGGGGTAGAGAGAGAGAAACAGGGTGAACAGAGAAGGGGTGGGGAGTGTTGAGTGCTCAGTGGAGGGGGGTAGTGGGATAGAGACAGAGGCTCTGGGGGGGGGGGAGGTGTCCTCCTGCAGTGTGGGACTCCCTGTGGGATCCTGATTGCAGCATTCCCAGTCTCTCTCTCCCTCTCACTGTGAAGCACTCAGGAGGGAGAGGGAGCTGAAATTCAAATTCCTGAGCCTGGGGGAAAGGCTTGTTCTCAATCCCAGAGTCCTGCTTGTGTTTTTAGACAGGGCGCTGGGATTTGTGGGTGTGGATGGAGAAGATTGTTCTGTTTAACTGGGGGGTGGGAGAGAGGGGGGTTTGTTCTTTCCACCTGAGGAATAATGCAGCCTCTGTGACTAGGCCGCACTTCACGGCCTAAATCTCAGCAGCACTTTTGCATTCGCTTAATTCCCCAACAGGGTTTAAGTGGCTGAATTCAATGGTTCAATAAAATGTGAAGCAGCCGCTTCAGGGTGGGATTGTGGATTTTCCTGCCCCCCCGCCCCCCTCTCATTTCCCTTTTGATTGTGAGTTTTATTTTAAACGGTCAGACAGAAACTTAGAGAGAGCATTTCAATCCAGGTTCACCTCGAGGTAGAGAAAACAGAGCAGAGATCAGGACAGGTTATCCAGAGACGGGGTATTGGACAGATATAGATCTGGGGGAAGTGTGTAGGAGACGGAGAGGGAGAAACAGGAGGGGGGGGGGGGGCGGAGAGAGGTGACTGACAGAAGTGGGAACTTCACTGGGGCCTCCTGTGTTTATTCACTGGCCTGTCTCTGGAGTAAAGCCCCAGAATGCTTTGATGTGTTTAATAAATTCAATATCGGGACAGTCAGGAGGCAGTTGCAAGTTCATTGCATTTGAAACTTGTTCCCATTTTGTCAGGGTTTAATATGAGGAGGTGAAATGAATGTTTTCCCCCACCTCCCCAGTGAGATTGTGAATTCAGCAAGTCCTGGGATCTTGCTGTGCCTTTTATTGTTTATAGTCAGCTTTTTGTTTTGTGTTTAATCAAATTTCACTTTATTTTCTCTTTTCTCTCTTCCAAGGAGAATTCCTTTGGAAACTTTGGCGATGCAGAGAGCGAATAGTTTTGCCGTGAGGAATCCTCGGACAAGAGCTATAACCAGAGGAAAAAATATTAATAAAAGTCCCCGTGTCCTTTGTCGTTCATTTTTATTCAACAGATAGACTGGTGGGGCTTTTACACGGAGGGTTGTGGTCTGTGTGTCAGGGGGAGGGGGCATTCCCAGTGATCCCTGCTCCAATGTAA